>NC_056732.1:1362341385-1362346385 GCF_019279795.1 Protopterus annectens | reverse complement strand
AAATATTTCCACAGGTATATAATATTCTAAAACTTGACGACTTAACAAACTATTCCACAGCATCAGATGAATCCCTAGATGATGCTGAAGAAAACTGTTACTGATATTTGTACTCTAAGCTGCATACCTTGAGAGATATTCAGGGTTATTTATATTGTTAATTATACAAATAAACATAATTCTTTATACATCTGTAAATACCTTAGAACAAATGCACATAGAAAGGAACTTATTGATGTCATGTGAAAGCTTATGTATGGTTAACAAAAGTCTTCTTCTTCTCTTTCGGCTGTTCCCGTTAGGGGTCGCCATAGCGGATCATCTGTTTCCATTTCTTCCTGTCCTGCATCTTGCTCTGTCACACCAGCCACCTGCATGTCTTTTCTCACCACGTCCATAAACCTTATCTTAGGCCTTCCTCTTTTCCTCTTACCTGGCAGCTCCTTCCTTAGCATCCTTTTCCCAATATACCCAGCATCCCTCCTCAGCACATGTCCAAACCAACGCGATCTCGCCTCTCTGACTTTGTCTCCAAATCGTCCAACCTGAGCTGACCCTCTAATATACTGATTCCTAATCCTGTCCATCCTTGTCACACCCAGTGCAAATCTTAACATCTTCAGCTCTGCCACTTCCAGCTCTGACTCCTGCCTATTTGTCAATGCCACTGTCTCCAACCCATACGACATAGCTGGTCTCACTACCCTCTTGTAGAACTTCCCTTTCACTCTTACTGGTACCTGTCTGTCACAAATCACTCCTGACACTCTTCTCCACCCATTCCACCCTGCCTGTACTCTCTTCTTCACCTCTCTTCCACATTCACCATTACTCTGAACTGTTGATCCCAAGTACTTAAACTCATCCACCTTCATCAACTCGACTCCCTGCATCCTCACCATTCCTCTATCCTCCCTCTCATTCACACACATATATTCTGTCTTAGTCCTGCTGACCTTCATTCCTCTCCTCTCTAGAGCATATCTCCACCTCTCCAGGGTCTCCTCAATGTGGTTCCTACTCTCACTACAGATCACAATGTCATCTGCAAACATCATAGTCCATGGGGCCTCCTGTCTGATCTCGTCTGTCAACCTGTCCATCACCATTGCAAATAAGAAAGGGCTCAGAACATCTGTCACTCCCACTGCAGACTTCACTACTGTCACACTACCCTTGTACATATCCTGTACCACACTTACATACTTCTCTGCCACTCCTGACTTCCTCATACAATACCGCAACTCCTCTCTAGGCACCCTGTCATATGCTTTCTCTAAGTCCAGAAAGACACACTGCAACTCCTTCTGACCTTCTCTGTACTTCTCCATCAACACTCTCAGAGCAAACATCGCATCTGTTGTGCTCTTTCCTGGCATGAAACCATACTGCTGATCACTAATCATCACCTCCCTTCTTAACCTAGCTTCCACTACTCTTTCCCATAACTTCAAGCTGTGACTGACCAGTTTTATCTCTCTGTAGTTACTACAGCTCTGTACATCACCCTTATTCTTAAAAATAGGTACCAAAACACTTTTTCTCCACTCCTCAGGCATCCTCTGACTTTCCAAGATTTCATTAAACAATCTGGTTAAAAACTCCACTGCCATTTCTCCTAAGCACATCCATGCTTCCACTGGTATATCATCTGGACCAACAGTCTTTCCATTCTTCATCCTCTTCATAGTTGTCCTTACTTCCTCCTTGCTAATCTGTTTCACTTCCTGAGTCACTATTCCCACATCATCCAACCTTCTATCTCTCTCATTCTCTTCATTCATCAGCCCCTCAAAGTACTCTTTCCATCTGCTCAACTCACTCTCCTCAGTTGTGAGTACGTTTCACTCACTATCCTTTATCACCCTTACCTTCTGCACATCTTTCCTAGCTCGGTCCCTCATGTCTAGCCAATCGGTACAGGTCCTTTTCTCTCTCTTTAGTGTCCAACCTTTCATACAACTCTTCATATGCCTTACCCTTAGTCCTCACCACCTCTCTCTTTGCCATACTCATCTCCTTATACTCCTGTCTACTTTCTTCACCTCTCTGACAATCCCACTTCTTCTTCGCCAGCCTCTTCCTCTGTATACTCTCCTGTACTTTCTCATTCCACCACCAGGTCTCCTTGTCCTCCTTCTTCTGTCCAGGTGTCACACCAAGCACCTTTCTAGCTGTCTCCCTTACCATCTCTGCTGATGTTACCCAGCCATTCGGTAACTCTTCACTGCCCCCCAGTGCCTGTTTTAACTCTTCCCTGAACTCCACCTCACAATCACCCTTTTTCAACTTTCCATGTATAGTTAACAAAAGTAAGTTGACAAAATGCATCTAGGTTATACCGTTTCCAAGATATGACAATCCGTGAAACATTAGATAAAAATATAACTCTGGTTTTGTATTCATAAGACTATATTATAACACTGATGGAATGATTGTGAGTGTACTAACTGTTATCAATGCAAACAAGACTTTTTACTGATAACATTGCTGTTTGTAACATTTTAATAGCTTTTACTGTTGAAAAAATATTTGCATTTCTGTGTGTTATGTTTTTAAGTTGATTTTCCAGAAAATACTTTGGAATGTAAACAATGTGCGTGGACTACTGGAGGCGAGACATTCCATATCAGATAGGTGTCAATAAGATAATTAACGTCACTCTGGTGAAGAAAATGGGAGAAAGATGGTTTGGTTCAATTACAACTCGGAAGGGAATGCTGGTTGAACTTAATAAAACATGGCATGGTTCCCTATGCAATCAGTGAGATCCTATAAATGGAAGAGATGGACTGCTGAAAAAAAAAATAATTCCCAGATACCATCTTCAGCGCTGTTGGACAAGCAGGCTCAAAAAAAAAAACCAGGTACTTGATAATCACTAAGATGAGACGAAAGCATGAAAAGAAGGCAGGTCCAAAGCTACAAGAGTCCTAGTGAAAGGATATCATTGCCACAAGGCAGCAATGCAAGCTGTAAATAACTACATTACAATAACTGAAAAGGAAAGCAGTACTGCTATGCAGACTACAAACCTCACACTTGTCTCATCCATATGGTGTGTGACTGGCTACTGCGCTGCAAAACTTCACTGTGCAAGTACAATCAACAGACTAATGCAATGACCTAAAGTTTGACCCCCCCCCCTCGACTGCTGTGCAACTTTGAGGAACTTAGTTAATGAGGGTTTACTGCAAGTTGCTCAAGCTGCATTTGCACTTACTGCTGTAATTTATTCAAAATGTATAAAGGGATGTCATGGGTAATGGGCCAGTTGGGGGGAGAAGCTATGAAATTGAATGTTGGTCTAAAGATACTTGCAAACTGACCTATATTACTGGAGATGTCCCTGATTTTCTGATATAATTTTCCACTAGCTCTGGACACAGTAGTGTAAATCCAAAGTATACAATAACATTCTCTATAAAATGCTGTGTGTGTGTGTGTGTGTGTGTGTGTGTGTGTGTGTGTGTGTGTGTGTGTGTGTGTGTCTGTGTCTGTGTGCCTATTTTAGCAAATTTCCTGAATTTGCATATGGGGGGTTGCTACCAGTTTTATTTTTATACTGACAAGATTTATTTATACTACTGGCACACAGACATAAGTCACTTGTGGGATTTGGGCCAAAAAGAACATAACGAACCTCCAGATAAGACGGGTTGAGAGAGGCCTGTTCTACACTTCATCAGTAATACATTTTACAGGTCCAGAACCACAGCAGACATTGCTAGCACAGCTGCATGTTTCCAACAATAAGACCAGGGGCTCTGTGTGTGTGTGTGTGTGTGTGTGTGTGTGTGTGTGTGTGTGTGTGTGTGTGTGTGTGTATATACACATATATATATATATATATATATATATATATATATATATATTATACACACACACACACACACACACACACACAAACACACACATACATATATATAAATAAATAAACACATGCATGGGTCTTACAGTCGAGAACATAAGACTGAAGTTTTGAAACTTCGAACCATTTAAATGGAGCTCGCAGTACAGCATGGAACAGTATATTCACCATTTTCCTTGCTGTATTGCGATCTCAGAGTTGGTATATTAATTAGCAGGGGGTGGGGGGTGCAGGGGGCTTGCCCCTACAAAAAGTAAAAAAAAAAAAAAAAAAAAAAAAAAAAGATTTTGTTGTTTCTTTTTTTTTTTAATTTACATTTGAAGCTTCAATACTTCGATCTTATGGTCTCGACCATAAGAAATTGCGAGTTATGAAACTTTAAAATTTAAAAGTAGACCCAGAGAAAAATTGCACAGGACACTAAGGATAATCACAAGGCTTTCTTTAGTTATGTTAGGAACCTGGGTGGGAATTCCCAGATATGCTCAGAATTAGTCCAAAATGACAAAAAATACACTGAACCCACAGACACTGCCAACATCCTAGCTGACAGGTTCAGCGCAAACCCCACCCCCTCCCCACCAAAAGGGCAAATATCTATCCCAGCAGAGTGCTGTCCCCCCTGACATCTCAGATGCTCAGGTAAGAGCCGCCCTCTCCAAAGCAAAAAACACAGCATCAATGGGACCAGACAGTGTCCCGGGCTGCGTCCTACATGAACTCCAAGAAGAGCTAAACCCAAACATAAAACTACTGTTCAGTCTCAGCCTTACTACAGGATATGTACCCAAAGAGTGGCGTACAGCAACAGTGGTCACTCTCCACAAAGGTGGTGCATCAACGGATCCTGGAAACTATCGCCCCATAAGCCTGACTAGCTTGGTCTACAAAGCTATGGAAAGGATCATCATGGACCTCATAAATAAAGATATTGGGGACCTACAGACACTGGATCCTACCCAGTTCAGCTTTATTAAGGGCAGATCCTGCCTCTTAAACCTGGTTGATTTCTTTGAGACAGTCACCAAGGCCATTGACGAGGGGAAGGTGGTCCACACAGCCTACCTGGACCTCGCAAAAGCCTTCGATACAATACCCCACTCAGGCATTACAGATAAGCTCACCAGCT